>NW_027555958.1:399823739-399858739 GCF_003287225.1 Phascolarctos cinereus | reverse complement strand
GTAAGATCAAAGTGATTTTGCAGAATGTATTACATAAAATAGAATGAATTGTAGTGATGTTTGAATGTCAACTTCTCTTCTATTCAGTGTTTGTTTTGTGCATGACTAAGTTAACCTTTCAACAGGCATCTCTTCACTATACTGAATGTTCACCTTACCTAGATCTAGAGAAGGCCATGAGTTCTCTTTCTTAAGAGATGTGCACATGTGTACCTTCCATGGGGCGGATGGGGCTAATGACACCCCCTTATTCAAGGAAGTGGCAAAAATACCCAACTTCTTTTTCTCCTCTTTTCTTCTATTCTACTTCCTTAAACTGTGTCTCCTTCAATCCAACCTTTGATAAAATAGGCAAAAATCGGGGCAGCTAGGTGGCGCAGTGGATAGAGCACTGGCCCTGAAGTCAGGAGGACCTAAGTTCAAATCCGACCTCAGATCACGTGCTTGAAAGTTACCAGCTGTATGACTCTAGGCAAGTCACTTAACTCCAATTGCCTTAAAAAAATAGGCAAAAGTCAGCTAGGGAAATCAGATTAATGTGTCAGGTATCTAGAAACTACAGCAATAACACTTTACCTAATTTCCTAAGCACTGCCTTAAAATTACAAAGGAAGTGGTAGGAAGATGATGTCTCATGCTTATCTATCCTTTGAAGACATTGTAGACTATCTTTTAGCAGTCCTTATTTCTTCTATTTGCATTATAGATAGCATATAACTAAGAATCTGCTCCTTTGGGTGTTTCTTGATTATATATATGCCTTATTCTTAACCTTTCAGCGCCTACCACCATTGAATTTCATAGGTTAAAGAAAGTCAGAATTGGAAGGAACTTCAGAGGTCAGCCATTCTCCTCATTAAGTGAATAAAAATGCCTTCTAGAACATACCTAACATGCTTTTTCAGCTTTTGCCTGAAGATCTCTATTGAGTAGGTATCTATTACCTTTGAGGCTGCAATTTTGCTTTAGGATGGTTAGTTTAACTTATTCTCTCTTATTAACCTAAAGTTATGGTCCAGAACATATCTCACATATCGCCACTACATGCTAAGGTAAGCTCTTAAATATTCACTTCAACGTTTAAAACAGAACTCATATTCGAGACTAGTCTTTGAAAAGGCACCAGAGGTATCACCTTAGCTTACTTACAGAAGCTAGATTTTCACTCTAGGTCCCAGAATAAGGTTACTATTAAATTCTTTTTTATGCTCAGTTTTAATTTTTAAACTGTTTCTTATGAATGTAAGTTAGTAACAGGGTAAGGACTGGACTTGTGATTTTATTGATGTAGGAAATCCCTAGATAAGGATATTTCCTGCATATTACTGTTGAGTACGTCCTTTGAAACTCATCTAGACTTGGTCTAGAACATTGAAAAGTTAAATGCCTTGCTGGGCTTGGACTAACTCACAATTGTCCTCTGGTAATTTATGTTTAATATTGCAGCAAAACTGTTAGAAAAGGGAGATTTACTTAGACATATCAGCACAAGGATATTCAATAAGGGTAGGTATACAGGAAACCTCAAGTTGATTGAGATAAGTGAAGTTACCTTGCTAAATTACATGTTATGATCCATAAGCCAAGGATCAGGCACCACTCCCCTCTTCCCCTAGCTTTTTGTCACTACTTTATACTCTGGTGGTGGGGAATCACATCAATTCTCTGAGCCTTTAGTCCTCTAAGGCAACCAAGTCTCAAAGTAGGGCTTAGTACCATTTAAGGAAAAACTATCCTAACTTGGATGGGAGGAAGGGTTAGAATTTTGCTCCTAACAAAGTTACCTAGGGTCACACAGTCAGTATGTGTAGAGATGGAACCTGAATGTAGATTTTTCTGGATCACAATTCAGTTCATTATCTGCTACACTATGCTGCCTACCAGACCATTCAACAATCATCTTTCCCACTTGTTATTTAGATTGGTAGCTATAATTAAGTCTCTATCTTTAAAAATACAATTGCTAACATAACTTAGATCTAAAAATACAAAACAAAACAAAATAAAAACTTCCAATACCTCTAGAATGTGGAGGTGGAGGTGGTTGGAGTGTCCATTTAAATACTTTTAAAATATAGCATTACTTTGGCAGAAAACTTAGTGTTAAGTTAATGCAATCTCTTATTAGCATATTTCAAGCAATATGTTTAAGAAGTCTTCCATTAATTTAATTCTTTCAGATGCACATTGGATTTAGATAACCCTGCTTAAATTCTCTGGGTGTTGTTAGTTTAATTTTTGCTACCCTTCTTCCCAGCATACTTGGGCTTATCAAAGAAAACACTACATGCTTTTAAATTTTCATAGCATTCTGTGTTGATACAATGCTATATGATCAAGCATTTATCTTTCTCGTTATTCAGTGGGGGCTTTATGTGATGCATGCTGTGTATAGAAGGGAGAAGTTAGCTATCTCTCCAATCACCCTGGTTACTCTGTCCTGTTTATAATTTCCCAATATAATGTTTCTGTTAGCCAAATACAAAGTGTATTACATTTTTAAAGGTTGTTTGCTTTGTAGAAAGTTCTAAAAAAAAAGTCTCATTTGAGGTCTGTGCCCTGATAAAAAGGAATTTAACCAGTGATTAATTAGAAAGAAGTGGAAACTTTGCTTTCATGCTACATTTTTTCATCAAAATAAAAGAAAAAAATCAAAAGAAAATCACCACAAGGTAGGTGATTTTACAAGCTTATTAAAAAGCAGCTTAGCTTAAACTGCACCTGCATGGAGCAGAGATCCTTGAAGGGGAAGGTTTTTTAGGGAAGTATTTTTTCTTTTCTTTTTCTTTAAACAAATGGAAAAATGAGAATTAAATAAAGATAGAATGAAGTCTCTTTAAAACATGCTAAAATTGAAGGAATAAAAATAGGCAAGAGGAAACAAAACTATCACTCTTTGTAGATGATGTAATAGTGCACTTAAGAACCACAGAGAATCACCTAAAAAACTAATTGAAATGATTAACAGCTTCAGCAAAGTTGCTTCAACAAAATAATCAGCATTTCTCTACATTAGCAACAAAACTCAGCAGCAAAAGTTAAAAATTGAAATTCCATTTAAAATAACTGCAAACAATATAAAATATTTGTGAATCTACCTGCCAAGACAAACCCAGAGATTATATGAACACAATTATACAACTTTCTTTTCATACAAATAAAAGCAGATCTAAACAATTGGAGAAACAGTACTTGCTCATGAGTAGGCAAAGGAAATATAATAAAATGGACAATTCTAAGTTATTTTACTTAGTAGCACCATATCAATCAAACTACCAAAGAATTATGTGTATATATATATATATATATATACATATACATATATATGTCTATATACATATATACACACACACATATATACACACACACACATATAAATAGTAACAAAAGTCATCTGTAAAACAAGAGGTTAAGAATATCAAGAAAATTAATAATAATAATAATAATAATAATAATAATAATAATTCAGGAAGGCAGCCTAGCAGTTCCAGATTTCAAACTATATTATAAAGTGGTAATCATTAAAATAATCTGTCAGTAGCTAAGAAATAGAGTGGGGGCAGGGTGGAGAGCAATGGATAGAACATGTAAAAATATAAATATACTAAAAAGTAGATTGTGATGATGGCAAATGCAATATTCAGATAAAGTGTTTTAGGAAAAATTTAGGAAGAAGACGAGACCTTAACCACATCACAGTGGTACCTATGCTGAGCCTTAAAGAAAGAAATATTCTGAAAAAGCTTAGATGAGAAGATAATGTATTCCAAGCTTATGAGAAATGGCTTGTGGCAATGAATTAGGTCATGTTGAATTTGAGACTATGTCTAATGGCACAAAACCACTTTTCCACTTAGCAAAATCTCATGAGAAGGATATGGTCTGTCTCATATTAGGGGTCAACTCCTGCCTGTTGGAATTGGGAATGGAATGCTGAAATATAGACAATAGGGGGAAAAGAACAATAATGAAAAAAATGTAGGTGAACTGGAGAAAATATGAGAAAATATAAATGTGAATCACATATGAGCAGTTCCAGGGTCTTTTTTAGGTACATCCTCATTTTCCAACAATCTCCAAACTATGTTGCCTTTACTTTGTCTATTGTTCCTTCCCATTTCCCTCACAACCTCCAGCTTTGGACTATACCTGTGAGAAGCAAGGTTCTGATAAGTGAATTTATGACTTATAATCATTGTATCTGGCCTCTCATATGATTAGAATGTAAGATCTTTGAGCTCCAGTACTATTTTTCCATCTTTCTTTCTTGTATGTATTTGTATCTTCTACCTCCAGAATTTATCATGGTGCTAGCATATTATAAACATTTATTACACATTCTATCCACCTCTCTCTCTCTCTCTCTCTCTCTGTTTCTCTCTCTGTCTCTGTCTCTCTCTCTCTCTCTCACACACACTCTTTTTCTCCCCATCTATAGACCTATCTAACAAAACATTTAACAATTAATTGTTGAAAATTTGTTTTTTTTATTTAAAATTCTATGATAAATTGTCAAACAAAAACAGAATTGAGGATCATCAAAGTGCCCCCATGTTCTTTGTTTATGCTTTATTAAAGAACTGCAACTGGTCAACCCCATTTTGCTTTTTATGGAGATAAACCCTAATCAGTAATTTGTTGCCTACGCATGTGTTTTACTTCATCACTCCTCTAAAGAGCCCCATAACTTAGTAAAGAAAACAGCAGGGCTCCAGTGCTTTGAATTTAACTATAGATACATATGTTATTATATTATGTTAGTTTCTCATTCCTATTTTGAAGGTTTAAACAGCCTCATCACACTAAGATTTTGCACTCCAAATTATCTAAGCTTTCTTTATCCTATCAGTCTTTATGTTGACCCACTGTCAATACAAAAACATGTGGTTAATAATAAAGGACTGGCCTTTCCACCATTTAAAATGCATAGGGTAGAGTACTCTTGCTTTTATAAGTTTTCTAATAAACATCATCCTAAATGTTTTCTTCCTCCCTTTTGGGAGTGGGTGAGGGGGTAATTTAGCACTAATATTCTTTGGGTGAGGATGTCTTGAATTATGGAGAAGCTTGGCTACACACAAGTTTTACTTGCAGAAATTCCAAGGGCAAATGGAAATGCTTTTAGTTAGATATGAAAACTATACTATTTTCTTTTACTAAGTTTTATGTAAAAAGTGACCTGAAGCACATCTTTGAAGAAAAGGATGTAGACCAGTCATGTCACAAAAATGAAAGATGATTGATGGATAGCCCAAATATTACCTTCCTCCAACCCTGCCAAGATACCTATAAGAGGATGACTTCTAGAATAGTGGGTAGATTCAATGGAAGATGTTTTGGAAGAGAAATGATGAGGAAAGAACAGTCTGGGAAAATGTGGAGGGTTCACAATCTGCCCTAGGAGAAGGAAGAAACACATTGGCTTGATCACTGATTCATCAAAGTATTAAAGTAAGCATTTTGAAGGGAAAGAAAAAAGACATTTGAGTCACCAAACCGATTGTCATCTGTCTCTCTCAATTCCAGACTGCACAAGTAACTAATTCCCAATCACATTTTTCACATAAACCAGATGTTCTTACTACTCCTTTGATTCCTTTTACTTTTTTTTGCATTTTTGTACAAGTACTTCCATCCTGGCCTGGGCTCAGTGAAATAGTTTGTTAAAATTTGATGTTTCAAAGTCCCTATTCATTTATACTCTTACTAATGTATATAGTTGAAGCCCTGAATTTGCAACATACCAAATTCACTTTCTCTAAATGATATATGTGTGATTAAATATATATTAGGCCTGTAGTTTCACTAATATGGAGAACTGCAAAAATGTCAAAACCACATCCATTGATTGGGAAACAGTTTTTCTAGAGCTCTAAGTGAGTTGTCTGGAGCACTGAGAAAAAGGAAGGAAAGAAATAATCATTTTTTAATAACCAAATAAGTGTTAGGGATGAATAAGACATCATTTAGTTCTTACAATAACCATTTTACATTTTACATCCTTGTTTTACAGTTGAAGAAACTGAAGGAGTTAAAAGTTAAGTGACTTGCCCATAAATAGTGTGCGAGGCCTCATTTGAACTCAGGTGTTCCTGATTCCAGTTGTAATTTTCTGGGCCATCCAGCTGTCTCTAGTAGAGTCTCTAATTGATCTGCTCATTATTACACAACTACATTAATCAGGGCAGCACTTGAATTCAGGTCTTTCTCACTCAAAGTCTAGAGTTTTACTTATTAAATTACATTGCCCCTCAAGCATACAATATATGTGCTTATTATATCACATTATATAAGAGAGGCAATGTGGCAGAGTGGAAAAAGAGGTAGCCTCAGTTAGAAATACTAGGCAAATATTTTGTTTGTTCCTAGTATGTAAAGGCAATGGGAGTTCAAAACTGTTCAAGATCTACTCCCAAGGAAGCCTGGAGATGTGACTGCTAATAAGTGACTTGATCTCTGGACAACTGTCCAAAATGTTAAATTTTAGTGAAAGTGCCAATCTGTTTGGCCTCCTAGAGGCCTTTGCATTGGTTAGATCACTGGTCTGATTCAGTCCTCAAACATATATACAAAGACATCTTTGCCATTTTTTAGTAAAACAAAACACACAAAAGCCAAAATACAAGAAAACCCTTCATTTGACTCTATTCCTTTTCACTGCCAAGGTCCTAGAAATAGTTCTTTGCTCTGGGTTATTCTACTCCCTCACCGCCATTTATTTCTTGACTCTCGTGATTAGGCTTCCAAACCCATATCTGCTTAAATAGGTCTTCCAAAATCTACTGAAATCTTACAACTTCTAAATCCAGTAGCCTTTTGTTGGTTGTCATTTTTATTGACTTCTCTGCAGCCTTTTACATTGTTGACTACACAACCTTTCTAGAAATTCTCTGCTTGTTCTTTGCTGTTTTCCTCTTACCTGTGTGACTCCCTCCTTTTCCTCTCCTTTGTGTGAGCACCATGTCCCACTCATTACTACAATCATGTTTCTCAAGGCTTTATCTCATCCTCCCACATCAATTACTCTCTTCTTCTAATTGCTTTGTTTACACTGAATTTCTTTAGTAGAATATAAGCAACTTGAAAGTGAAGACTTTTGAATTTTTGTCTTTGTATCCCTCAGTGCCTATCACCCTAGTTTTGAAACTTCTTGAGGGCAAGAACTTTATTTCTTTGATCTTCAGTATCTAGCACATTGTCTTACACAGTAGGTAGCTGATAAATGTTGAAGTCAAGTACATTGCATACTCTCACCACAACTCTTTTAATAATCACTTAAGAGCATTTCATCAAATCATCCTACTAGAACTCATAAGTTGAAGAGCTGTCACTGGATAAAATCTCTTCATTTTACAAGTAAGAAGATTGAGGAGATTGAGTTTCCTCATTCCCAAGGTCACAGAGGGAGTCAGTAGCAGAGTCTGGTTTTGAACTTATTCCCTTGAAATGCAAATCCAGTATTCATTCCATTATATCACTAACTCTAAGACAGTTTCTTGTCAATCATAAATTGCTTTAAAAATTCACTTATTTTTACTTTTATAAAAATAAATTTTATTGATTTTCTTAATATTACCCAAATTTCCCCCTTTTGTCCTTCCCACTGAACCCATACCACATTACAATGAGTATTTTTTTTAAAATTCTCTTATAAAATGTTTTTGAAAGTTTAAGTAATTCATGACCATTGATTCTTATCTCACTGATTATCTAGCCATGTTGCCTAAGCCCACATATATTATGTTGGCTTAATTTTCCAGCTATCCTTTACGTCACTATCGGATGTCTTAGCTTGTCAAATATGTAAGTAAGAGCAACTGGTGTTGTGGAGATGAGAGATATTATGTTTGGGTGCAACAGTGGCAGTCTGGTGGTTCCCTGAATGTGGGTGTTTTTAATGTTAGATTATAATTTTTGGTGAAAATTCCAGGCAAGGTAACTTTGTTCCAGATCTATCTTTTTAAAAAATTGTATACTAGAAACTAGGATTCCATTCCTTTTCCTCCCATGCCACAGTAGAATCTGAGAAAAATGATTATTAATAACCAATGATTTGGGAAGACACAGAGTCCTCCCCCTTTTTTTCCACTAAAAATTATGATTTTAAAGTTCAGTCTCTTCAAGGATATTGTTTATAGTGAGATTGGATTAACTTTCTTGTTCAGACCCCACCTAGGTAGGGTAGCTATTGTGTTCTGCTCAAGCTTAGGTGGGCATAAATTCTTTGAATAGATTATCCAAGGCAAGGGTTAATTTAAGAAGCAAATAACTTAATGAAAGTTCAGGTCCAACCCATCATTATAATATTTATCCTTTTATTAATTGTTAAACAATCAGGGTTGATTCACACCCTGTATAATACCTATGCTTTGAAGGTTATATAAACTGTGAACTTGCCACCATGAATAACTTTGGTCAAAGAGAGAGATGGCCAAATGACCATCCTTTTATTAAAATGCTGGCATTGTTAATAAAATGATTACATTAGCCAGAAATTATGTCTCTTGTATCCTAGAAAGTAATCTAAATTTTCACTGAGCCAGGCAATTCTCTATCACTGTAACATGCATAACAGTTGCTTATCTGCATTGTTGGAAGGGATTTCCTTTCTGAGAATTCAGTACATCAGTGAAATCCTACATCTAGACAAGAAACAAGGAAATCTCATATCCTTCAAATATTGAAACTTGTAAACAAGTGTGTGAATTCAAAACCAAAATCAAATGAACTTTAAAAAGGGATAGAGACTGAGCCTTTAGTTTCATTGTTACAGAAATTCTAACATGAGAAAGGTCTTTCTATTAATGAAAGTCAGTAACTTATTTGAAATTTATTTTCTTGACAAGTGACTTGTCCAGGGTCAAGTGAATATGTTAGAAACATGGATTTTACCTAAATATTCCTGCTTTTGATGCAAACTCTCTAACTGCTAAACCATGGTGCCTTTATGTGAACTTCCAAAAATGTTGAAAGTAAACTTTAAAAGAAGGACTCAAAGTGGGAGAGAGAACTTTTCCACATAATAGATACACTGATCATTCATTTACCCTACCTTCCCCTTTTTCACTGGCCTACTCTCACATCTAGAATATTCTTCTATCTCATTTCTTTCTCCTGGCTTCCCTGGCTTCCTTCAAGATTCAGCTCAAATCCAGCTTCTTCAGGAAATGTTTCCAATCTCTTCACTAACATTCCCTTACCTCTGAGATTATTTCCATTATATTCTCTCTCTCTCTCTCTCTCTCTCTCTCTCTCTCTCTCTCTCTCTCTCTCTCTGTCTCGATAACTAGCTATGTTGCTATCTTGTATACTTATAACTACTCATATGCTATCTCTACATTAGAATGTGATCTCCTTGAAGACAGAAGCTGTTTTTGCTTTTTTAAGTGCTTGGCATATAGTAAGTGCTTAATAAAAGCTTATTGACTAACTGTTACTAATTCCTGCTCATAACCACCATCATACCCAGTATTGAAGTGAATGAGAGAATTCAATAGGAGGAAAAAGACAAAGTTTTGTCAATATTCATTGTTTTGATGCTCTGAGGCAGCTAAAAAGTGGTAGAATGTTTTTAGATCTTCAGGATAAATGACAGAAAAATACTCTACTTAAAACCCTGGTTAAAAAACTATGCATCAATTTGCTTAGAAGAAAATATGACCAATTTTTCATTTGTAAATTTGTTACTGTATAGTCCTCTTAACATTAGAAATGCTTGATACCAGATTAAAAATATTCACAAGAGAAATATCCTGAAGGAGAATATGTTGAGTATCGCAATTATAAAGTTATTTGTTCTTTCCCCCTTGAGAATAGATTCTGATGTATTGATTCATTTTTAGCTCAGCATACCTTCCTGGGGACTCCAGGGAGAAGGTCAGTTTTCTGCAAAATTACTTTCATTACGTTGTCCCTGAAGGTAGAAGACAAAGCTAATTTAAAACAGCAATTACAACTTTCTGTCAAATACATCTGGATTAACAATAACAAAACTACAAAGGTTTGTGAGCTGATTATTATGGTTAGCATTATATTTTCATCTAAGCTAATCAACCTATAAATGATCTGTGATTTTATGTACCTAAGGCAAATATTCAAATGATTCTTAAATAACCTGAAGTTAAATTTTAGATCTTAGGAAGGAATTACAATATTTAAGACTTGACACATTAAGAAAGTTGGAATGTTTCCTCATTTCTCTTGGAACAAAGCACACTTTGACAAAAGAACCTCCCTTATTGGTACCTTTAGGTAGAAAAATTATTTGTTTTAGGAGAGGTAGTTTGATATTGCAGATATGGAGTTGGCCTCAGAATCAAGAAGACCTAGGTTCAAGTGCTGCCTTTGTGTGAATCATGGAAAGTAATCTAGACTTTCACTGAGGCAATTTTCTATGACCATAACAAGCACAACTGTTGCTTATCTGCATTGTTGGAAGGGATATCCTTTCTGAGAACTCACTCTATCTATGAAATCCTACATGTAGACAAGAAACAAACTTAGAATTTGCATCTTTGAAATACTAGGGGACCCAAATAACAATGAAAGGTACATCATGGGTGAGACTAGCTTTCTGTATACCTTAAAGAGACTCATAGGGCAGAGATGATAAGAGATGGAATAATCAGCTTTGGAAAGGTTGCGAAAAAACAGACACACAAGAAAGGACCCACTTGTTGCTAGAGCTATAAATTAATATAGCCATTCTGAAATGTAATTTAGAATTATGCTCATCAAATAGCTAAAATATACATTCCTTTTGACCCAATGATTCCATTATCAGTCAACAAACATTTAAGTGCCTACTCTTTGCCAGGCACTGTGCTAAACTGGGAATATAAAGGCAAATGACAGTCTTTGCTTTCAAGGACCTAACAATCTATTGGACAGGTAATATACAAGCAACTTTGTACAAACAAGCTATAAGCAGAATAAAACACAAACAATAGACAGAAAGGAGATACTAGAATTAAAACAGATTAGTAAGTTTTCCTGAAAAAGCTGGTATTTTATCTGGGACTTGAAGGAAGGCAGAAGACATAGATGAGGAAAGAAGGCATATTGGAGGCCACCAGAGAAAATGCTCTCAGTAAGGGGTTGGAATATTTTTTTTTAAAGTAACATCAAGGTGGCCAGTTTCATTGAATCTCAAAGTATATGGTAATGATGGTATAAGGTGAAAGAAGACTAGAAGGGGTGTGTGTGTGTGTGTGTGTGTGTGTGTGTGTGTGTGTGTGTGTGTGTGAGTGAGTGTTAGGAAGTGCTTTGAATGCCAAACAGGATTTTATTTTTGATCCTGGATGTGATGGGGTGCCACTGGAGTGGCTTTTTTTCATTAAAACTTTTTTTAAATATAAATTTATTTATTTTTAGTTTTCAACACTTACTTCCACAAGATTTTGAGTTCCAAATTTTCACTGCATCTTACCCCTCCTCCAGCCCCAAGATGTCATACATTCTGAACACCCCTTCCCCTAGTCTGCCCTCTCTTCTATCTCTCCCCTCCTTCTCTTATCCCCTTCCCCTTCTCTTTTCCTGTAGGGCAGAATAGACTTCTGTACCCCATTTCCTGTATTTCTTATTTCCCAGTTGCACGTGAAAACACTGTTTTTTAAACACATATTTCTAAAACTTTGAGTTCCAAATTTTTCTCCCTTCCTCCCTCATCACCCACCCTCATTGAAAAGGCAAGCAACTCAACATAGATTATACATGTGCAGTTATGAAAAACACTTCCATAGTAGACATGTTGTGAAAAACTAACTCTGTTTCCCTTAATCCTATCCTGCCCTCCCATTTATTCTATTCTTTCTATTGACTCTCTCCCTCCTCAGAAGTATTTGCTTCTGATTATCCCCTTTCCCAATCTTCCCTCCTCTCTATCATCCCCCTTCTCTCTTGTCCCCTTCTCCCTCTATTTTCCTGTAGGGTAAGACAGATTTCCATATCCAACTGAATGTGTATGTTATTACCTCCTTAAGCCAAATCCTATGAAAGCAAGATTAACTCATTCCCTCTCACCTTCCCACTTTTCCCTTCCACTTTAAGAGCCTTTTCTTTTCTGTTTTTTTTGTTAGATAATTTACCCTGTTCTACCTCTCCCTTTCTTCTTCTCCTAGTATAATCCTCTCTCATCCCTTAATTTATTCTCCATGTATGACCCCTTAGTCTTCAACTCACCCTGTGCCCTCTATCTATCTATCTATCTATCTATCTATCTATCTATCTATCTATCTATCTATCTATCTATCTATTAATATACATACATATAACTTTTTTCCCTCCAACTACCCTAATAATGACAAAGGTCTCATGAGTTATAAATATCATGTTTCCATGCAGGAATGTAAACAGTTGAACATTAATAAGTCTCATGATTTCTCTTTCCTGTTTACCTCTTCATGTTCCACTTGAGTCTTGTATTTGAAAGTCAAATTTTCTATTCAGCTCTGGTCTTTTCATCAAGAATGCTTGAAAGTCCTCTATTTCACTGAATGACCATTTTTCCCCTGAAGGATTATACTCAGTTTTGCTGGATAGATGATTCTTGGTTGTAGTACTATCTCCTTTGCCCTCTGGAATATTATATTCCATGCCCTGCGGTCCTTTAATGTAGAAGCTGCTAAATCTTGTGTTATCCTGATTGTGTTTCCACAATACTTGAATTGTTTCTTTCTGGCTGCTTGTAATATTTTCTCCTTGACCTGGAACTCTGGAATTTGGCTACAATATTCCTAGGAGTTTTCCTTTGGGGATCTCTTTCAGGAGGAGATGGGTGGATTCTTTCAATTTCTATTTTGCCCTCTGATTCTACTGTATCAGGGCAGTTTTCCTTGATAATTTCTTGAAAGATGATGTCTAGGCTCTTTTTTTGATCATGGCTTTCAGATAGTCCAATAATTTTTAAATTCTCTCTCCTGGATCTATTTTCCAGGTCAGTTGTTTTTCCAATGAGATATTTCACATCATCTTCTATTTTTTCATCCTTTTGGATTAGTTTTACAGTGTCTTGATTTCTCATAAAGTCACTAGCTTCCAATTGCTCTATTCTAATTTTTAAGGAAGTATTTTCTTCAGTAATCTTTTGGACTTCCTTTTCCATTTGGCCAATTTTTCTTTTTAGGGCATTCTTCTCCTCATTGGCTTTTTGGACCTCTTTTGCCATTTGGGTTAGGCTATTTTTTAAGGTGTTATTTTCTTCAGTATGTTTTTGGGTCTCCTTTAGCAAGCTGTTGAATTGTTTTTCATGATTTTCTTGCATCACTCTCATTTCTCTTCCCAGTTTTTCCTCTACTTCCCTTTCTTGCTTCTCAAAATCCTTTTTGATCTCTTCCACGGTCTGGGACTGATTCTTATTTTTCTTCGAGGCTTTAGATGTAGGAGCTTTGGTTTTGTTGTCTTCTTCTGGTTGTATGTTTTGATCTTCTTTGTCACCAAAGTAAGATAATATAGTCTGACTCTTTTGTGCTGCTTGGTCATGATCCTGGCCAATTACTTGAGTTTTAAACTCTTTGTTAAGGTAAGAGTCTGCTTCCAATGTGGAGAATGTACTGTTCCAAGCTTCAGGTGTTTGTACAGCTGTTTTCAGAGATACTTGTAGGGACCTGAAAATTTTCAGTTCTTCCAAGGCAAGGGTGAGGTGTTTTCTCCTTTCTTCTCCTGGGCTCTGGTCTATTGTGACCACAAGCACTCCTTTCTGTCCTGGAAGTATGAGGAAGGTTCCTCTCCATAGCCACTACAATCTCCACAAAGCCAGTGCTCATCCTTTCCCCATGACCGCCACCCAGAGCTGTGACCCAGATCCAAGCATGGGCAAAGCAAGAGATTCCTGCCTCAGCACTGGCAAAGAGATCCCTGCAATCTCCTTCTGATCAACTACTCAATTCCCCCTCAGGTGGTGGACTGGAAGCTCAGTAGGCAGCCCCCAACCATCCCGGGCTCTGGGAATGGAGGTGAGACCACCTAGCTTCTCTCTCAGCACAGAAGAAACAGACTTTTCCCACTGACCTTCTAAGTTCTCTTTGGCATTCGTGGGTTGAGATATCTGGAGACTGCCACAGCAGCCTGTGATTCAGTCCTCTGAGGTCTGCTCCAGTTTCACTGTGGCCTGCGTGCCCACGTTGAACTCTGTTCCTCTCACAGCCTGACGCAATATACCTTTCTGATCAACCAACCAGGTTGTCTTGGGCTTGAAATTTGCTTTACTCTGTCTTTTTGTGGGTTTTACTGCTTTAGAATTTGTTTAGAGCCATTTTTATAGGTATTTGGAGGGGTTTGGGGGAGAGCTCAAGCAAGTCACTGCTTTCACTCTGTCATCTTGGCTCTGTCCCTGGAGTGAATTGAATTGGTGTATGTTTAGATCTATGCTTTCGAAACATCTTTGATTCATGAGTTTGAAATGTTCAATTGGAAGTGTGAGAAGTGAGACTAGAATGGAGAGAGATCAGGAATGGATACTTAGATATATCTCATGAAGGTCATTCACAATAACAACAAAAAAAGACAGAAGAGACACTAAAATATGTATAGAACAGTTTTTGTGGTAGAAAATAACTGGAAACAAAGTAAATGTCCCTCTGTTGGGGAGTGGCTGAACAAATTGTGAAAAATGAAAGTCACATAATATTACTACTCTATAAGGAAAAATAAGATGATGAATGTAGGCAATCATAGAAAGAATTACATGAAGTAATGCAAAGTGAGGTAAGAAGAGCTGAGAAGACAACATACACCGTGATGACAGCAATGCAAATGGAAATAGCAACCACTAAACAACTAATAATGAAAATTTCAAAGTAAGGAAGAAGAAACAGCTCCAAAGAATAGAGATTCTTTCTTTTCTGTCTTCATAGAAGATAGGGTACATAGATATGCTCCATGACAAATGATATCAGATTTTTTTATTTACTGATTGGCTTTGTTGATTTCTTTTCTCTTTCTCTTTTAAAATCTCTGTCATAAGATTCTCTGGGAGTGGAATATGAAGGGATGACACTTAAAAATAAAATTAAGGGGTGAGAGAGGAATATATTGGGAGAAGGAGAAAGGGAGTAAATTATTTCACATACAAGAGACAAGAAAAAGCTTTATAGTGAAGGGGAAGAGGGGAGAGGTGAGGGGGAACCTTATTCTCATCAGAATTGGCTCAAAGAAGGAATAACATACACACTCAATTGGGTAAGAGAAATCTATTTTACCTACCCTACAGGAAATAGGAGGGGAAGGGGAAAGAGAAGGGGGGTGATAGAATGGAGGGCAGATGTGGGGAGGAGGTAGTCAGAAGCAAAACACTTTTGAGGAGGGACAGGATGAAAGGAGAGAGAGAATAGGGTAAACTGGGATGCGGGGAAAATATGATGGAGGGAAATGTAATTAGCAATAGTAACTGTGAAAAAAAATTTGAAGCAAGTTCCTCTGATAAAGGCCTCATTTCTCAAATATATAGAGAACTGAATCAAATTTGTAAAATATAAGAGCCATTTGATTTCATTAACGTTAGACTATATTCAATTGATTCTAAAATTAAAGTCACTGATATTTCTGAATATAATCTGCTATATGTGAATAAATGTTACCATCAACTATAATTGAAAAGATCATTGGAACTGTTTCACTTCTATGTGTTTATATTTACCATTAATATGAACAAATATGAAGACTATCTACCTGTGTGGTCAGAAGTGGGATTCAAACTCAGGTACTACTAATTTTGGAATTAGCAGTACCAAGTTCAAATCCCACTTCTGTGTATACAGCACATTATCCACATCAATATGTTGCCCTCTTTTTCCCCAAGTATTTAATGAGTTAAAGTTTTAGATTTTTTTCACCCTTGTAAGATGATTTTAGCACTTTCATGAGACATTTTTCTTAATTTTCTTAATCTTAAATCTTAATCTTCTCTTCCTTCTTCTTGTTCTTGTTCTTTTTCTTGTTCTGCTGCTACTACTACTACTATTATGACTACTACTACTACTACTATTCATCTCTATTCTCTATTATTGTAAAAGTACAGTGTCAGGTTTCCCTATGATGTAAGGGAACTTTTTTTTTGTAACGATAGAGTCTTTTCAGTGCAGATATCTTTTGTTCTAGCTGAAAATATTTCCGCTGGAATCTTTTGTTTTTCCTTTCCAGGGAAAGTTTTTGGATGGCAGTTATAATTCAAGAATAAGCATGTTCTAGAAATAACCAAAACGTTCTGAGAAAAGTCTAAGGGTCAGCATCTGAATTGAGTATGCAGTCTATATGCAAAATGGCTGAGTGTAGAGAGTAGTTGGCATACTAATGGTTGCTGAAGCAGGAAATTACCTATTTCAAGGATATGGGCACTTGATGATATGTGAAAAGGCTTAGTCTGCATTCCTACCAGGAGACCAAACCAATATGGCAAGTACAATTTAAGGCAGAGAGGTTTTCCACATATGTTTAGATCATTCTCATGGCATTAGGCTCAAACCCATTAAGAGATTTTTAGCAATCTTCATGCCCACTTCTCATATCCCAGGGTGGATTTCTCTAAAAGACAGATGATGTTAGTTTGGTTTACTGTCAACAACTTTACAAAAGAAACAGTTTTCTCTGCCTAAATAATTAATTAAAATATTTAGTTCCAAAATGTAAGTTAGTTTTGGGGCTTTGACTGAAAAAAGTAAGAAACAATTTAAGAATGAATAGTCTATTAAAGATATAATATCTATTACATCTATTAAATATATAAAGGTAATCTATTGAAGAACCTTATTGGACTTGAGCTCTGAAGGTACAAGAAAATGCTAACAGGGAGTGTTTAAAATCTTGGGTCCTCACATCAATTTTCGTAGCTGAACAATAATATTTTCCCCACATCAATTTAGGAAAGATGGAATTTTTACATTGTGTTTGGAGCAAAATTGATTTTCAAAACTGGGTAGAAAGCTACAATGAAAATCATAACAACATAAGCCAAGCTCTCTAATTATAAGTAATAGTAACATTACAACATTTGCCATTAAAATTTTTAAAGGTCCTTTTATTCTCACTGGGTAAAATTTAGTAACATCAGTATATAAACTAGTCCTTCTACCACAAGTCTCTTCTTCCTATCTATCCTCCATACAAATGCCAATGTGATATTCTCAAAGCACAGGTCAGAACATGCCACTTGCCTGTTTTATAAATTCCAATTGGTCTTTGTTTTCACTAAGAGCAAATTTCTTTTCTTTTCTTTTCTTTTTTTTTTTTTAAGAGGGGAGAGGTATTTAAAATCCTTCGTAACTTTTCTCTAACCTAAATTTCCAGGCTTGTCATACATTTCTTTCTTTCATTTGACTAACTTCAAGGTCTTGTCCAACTAGCCTTTGTGTGATTCTTGATACTTAAAATTCTACCTCTTGTCTCTATGCCTTGACCTAGGTGGTCCTCTCATACTTGGAAATGCACAAACTTATCACTTGTAGTTCTTAGTATACCTCATTTTGTTTTTCAAATTTCGCTTACCTGGGTAAGCTATTTAGTCTAATTAAGCTTCAGTTTTCTCCTTTGTAAAATGAGAATTCTTACAGGGCTACTATGAGAATTAAATGATATAATACATGTAAAAATTTTCCTAACACTAAAGCACCAATGAATGCTATTATCATTAATAATAATACTAATGATCTTTACAGTGAGAAACAGTGTTGCTTGCCTAAAAGTATCATCTAAAATCAGTATTTTTGGTATTTTCACTAAGTAGGATAGTCCTAAGGATTTGTAGATTGTCAGAGCTGAAATGAAGATCAGCTAGTCTGATCTCATTTTACAAAGAAAAAAAAAGCAATACAGCAAGAAAACAAAACAAAATGGAGACCTAGAGAATTAAAGCAACTAGCTCAAGGCCAAATAATTAATAAATGTCTGAATTAGGACTTGAGCTTAGGACTGATTCCATATTGTGAATATAACACTCTCCCCATCATTGTCATCTTTTAAGAGAGTTTAAATGCCCACAAGAGTGCCATGTAAATAAACACATTCATCCCGAAGTCTAAATAATCACAAAACAGGACAACTTTAATATGGGAATGCATAAGAAGAAATAAAACTTTTAGCAGAAACATGAAGAAGCTACTTAATGAGCATGTTTATGATAATAGATTTGGGTAATGGAAATTGGAACAGAAAAGCAATAATCCATGCCTTCTTTCTATTATTTTGGAAAGCTTATAGAGGAGTTTTGGCTTGCAAAGTTTTGTAAATGGTGAAAGAAAAGGAGTTGTGTTTGCTTGGGGTCTATCAGGATATATATTCCAGGAGAAGAGCCTGGCCTCAGATGACAGCATAGAAGCAGGAGTAGAAGGATCAGATAGCCTAGTGATGACAATATTCATTGGGAAGTACAAGGGTATCTATGAAGAGCTAGAAGAAAAATAGTCCAGAGAGTCTTAATTGAGCTTTTGAAGACAAATGTCTTGGCCATTTAATAAGATTATTAACACACTGTATATAGATAAATTAATTCTGATAGGAAAAAAGAGAATTTTAGAACACTATAAAAGCAATATGTCATCCCATTTGTATGATTTCCTTTACATTTATGGGCACATTTTATTTTGTATATGGGAAAAGCGAAGTGTCTAGATCATGGGGAAAAATACACATGATATGATTTTAAATTGCTATCAAATTTACTGCAAATGACTTCACAATCAGATGATCCATTATCTTGATGAATATTATTACTTAGTGCAAAGATAGAACTTTGATTGAAATGGTATTCATCCAAAGAAATTGACAAGCATTCATTAGTTAAGTCTTTCTTTCTTTCCATAGGTTAGTTAAATGGAGTTGATTATAGACTGTGGAATCATAGGATCCTAGATATAGAGCTAGAGGAGAAGTTAGAATCTGTCACCTTCCACTCTCTCATTTTATAAATGAGGATTTGAAGCCCAGAGAAATTTTAGCAGAAACAAAAAGAAGTTACTTAATAAGCATGTTTATGATAATAGATTTGGATAATGGAAATTGGAACAGAAAAAGCAATAATCCATGCCTTCTTTCTGTTATTTGGAAAACTTTGGAAACAGTTATTCTAAACTGTTTAAAAAAAGATAGACATCTAGACCATTTTGAGGATAAATAGCAAAGATACACTAAACCTCTATTGCCTCATCAAAGGAAAAAAAAAGATACATTAAAGGAAATGTCCTATGTCCTAACCCCTGACTTTTTTCCTCCTGGAAGTTATACTTTGCAAGTAATCAAAATCTCCCTTGCATTATTTTGAAATTCTTATTGATGTAAGCTTTGGATGTTATGGAAAACAATTGGAAGTATCCCTCACAACTTTTTTATACTTGGAGTCACTTATTACATTACAATAAAACCTCAATAAGACCTTACTAATTCAGAAGTGGTTACAATTTGGGTAGGGGTTGGACTAAAATTTATATTTACCTAACTTATGGGATCAGATCGGGGATGTTTTATTTATTAAGCAAATGAATACAAGTTAGAGTGGGAAGGGAATATTTACTTGAATACAACATCTCCAAGCAATTTGTAAGCATCCATTTGCATATGAATTAGACTATCCTAATTGCATCATTTTACATGTATCAGTATTTATTATCTGGGTAACTTTTTGTTAGACCAATTAGTGCTACTGTCTTTACTTGAAAGCAATTAGACTTCATTTATAAAAGAATTGTATAATTAAGATTAGCTGATCTCCCATTCTAACCTAGTTGGAGAGGTAAAACATATACACATTAAAAGTTACTGAACGCCAATGCAAGGGAAATGACAAGTCTATGTGTAATTAAATAAAATTATTGAGGACAGTAAGTGCTACGACTTTCTAAGACGAATCAAATTCTGGTGTCAAAATAGTGTATTTTGCACACATGGATTAAATGTAACAATATCTCTTTTATCTTGAATTTCAGAAGGAATTTCTTATTAATTTGAACACTTTAAAATATAATATTCCATATCAGGAAAGTGTCATTTATTCTATCAGTATGACTTTTGTTGTATTCTCATGTCTAAAAAATATAGGTAGTGTTGATACAAGAAGTTGGACCTGCATGGAAACACTGATTAATGTTTTGGTCAAAAGCACTTTTTTTTTTTTGGCAAGTTTACTGAAGAGCCAAAAAGTTGTTTCCAAAAGGAAGAAAATCCATTAATGGGTGGAGCAGTTTTCATGCTGAATTTGTGCATGATCATGTGTCACTCAGCTATGTGGTAGATTTCTGAGGAATGCTTATGATTTGGAAATCACTAGACAAGAAATATTTACATATTTAAAACACTGCCTCTTACACTGATGTTGAATTATTGCACCTATAAATATATAGTTTTGGGGCAGCTAGATGGCACAGTAGACATAACACCAAATCTGGAGTCAAGAGGACCTGAGTTCAAATCTGGCTTCAGTTCAGACACTTGACACTTCCTAGCTGTGTGACTCTGGGCAAGTCACTTAGCCCCATTGCCTAGCCAAAAATAAATAAATAAACAAACAAACAAATATATAAATAAATAGATAAATGAATGAATGAATGAGTGAATAAATAAATAAACAGTTTCAGACAGTTTTTTTTGGTTTTGTTTTTTTTTACTAATAAGTTAACGTGATCTTGAATCTATGTTAAGGAATTCAGTTTGATTCTCTTTATCAGAGGCAAAACAGTGGTGGAATCAAAACACATGTTTTAGTCAGGGCTGAAAGTGAACAAGGAGATCATGGATAGACTATGCCAGACCTGCACAACTTGACAGCAAGTAGGGGCCAAAATTAAAATACGCTAAATATTTTCTGGCAACAGATAGGTTAGACTAGAGACTTACTGACAAAGGTTGGTTGACGTGGGTCCTGTCACAAACAGGAGAGTGCACAGTGATCACTCTAAATTTTTTGGGGGCCACTCAAAAGCCTTTGGTGGGCCACAGGCACCTGTAGGGCCTATGTTGTGCAGGCCTGGACTGTATAGTTCAAATGAAAAAGATCTGAAGATTGATCAATCTATTTTGGTGATTTATTTCCAAGACAACATACATGATGCAGCTGTTATTACTGAAGTGCCACTACATAGCTGCATGCTATTTCTAGACTATTTTACATTATTTAGTGCAGAATATGTTAAGTATTTTTTTTGCTTCCTACACAAAATTATAGAAAATGTACCTGTCTATAGTAGGTGTTCAATACATTTCTGTTTACTAATTTATAATGTAGACTTTTATATGTTTTGATGAAAATTTATAGATTAAATAAATTCTGTCAAAAGAAATTACGTAATCAGTTCAACCATCTATATACACTACTGTGCTTCCTTATGCAAAATTAAATTCAACAAACATGATGCTTATTATACTTAATAGAACCTATGCTAGGTACTTGGGAGATAAACTGATTAGATGAGAGAAGGTCTGTCTCCTCAGGGAATTTACAATTCCTTGACAAATGCATGAATGGTTATCATACACAATAATGCATTGTTAACTGTGTAAGAGAGATTAAAACAAAGTCATATGTAAGGTACAAGGAAATGCAAATAATTACCAAATATACAGTTCCAAGAAAGTATTTAGGAGGAGTTGGCATCAGTGCTTGACTTTAAAGGATGGTTAGGAATTCAATAGTGGAATGTACATAATGGGGAATGGTTGTAGATCAGACCACACTTGAAGTTGTCTGTTTATTTCAGGGCATCATAGTTTAGGAAAGACATTTCTAAACTGGAGAGGCTCCTGAGGCTCCTGAGAAGAACATCCATGAATGGCCAAGGAATCTTAGCTCATACTTTATGAGGATTGGGTGAAGGAATTGGGAATGTTTAGGTTGTTTAAGAAAATATTAAGGGGGGCAGCTAGGTGGCACAATGAATAGAGCTCTGACTTTGGAGTCAGGAGGACCTGAGTTCAAATCCAGCTTCAGACACTTAACACTTACTAGTTGTATGACCTGGGCAAGTCACTTAACCCCAATTGCCTTACCAAAAAGCAAAGAAAAAAAGAAAATATTATGGGAGATTATTATTACCGTCTTCAAGAATATGAAAGATTGTCAGATGGAAGAAGGATTTCACTTATTTTGTTTCAACCCAAAGGACAGAAAGAGAAGAATTGGGTGGAAATTAGGAGAAAATACAAATTTAAATTTGATATTGAAACAAAGGAAAAATATCCTATAGAATGATAATGGAATAGACTGCTCTAGGAAATAGCTAATTCCTCCCCACTAGATATTTTTAAGGAAATGCTAGGTGACTTGTCAGCTATGTTGTACTGAGGAGTCTTTGCGGGTGTGAATTGAACCATGTCACAACTAAAGTCTTTAAAATCTACTTATTCCCTCATTCTCTGCAACTCATGTATTGATTGGCCTTGAGCTGAGTGATTTATATGAATTATCAAGAACATAATTGGTTGATTTTATAGGGTCAAAAGGAAAAACACATGATGCATGTATATATGTATATATACACATATACACAAAAGCTATATATGTATAACATGCACATATATTTGTATTTTAACTGTTCAATCATTTTTCAGTTATGTCTGACTCTTTGTGACTTCATTTAGGGTTTTTTTTTTTGGTGAAGATACTGGAGTGACTTGTCCTTTCCTCCTCCAATTATATAAATATAGGTTTTTTATTATAGCTATGATTATTATTTTCCCTTTGAAATCCCCAAACAACATTGTAGCTTGTGGGAAAATAAATGACATTTTGACTTTCAGTATTTAACAAGTAAAAATACTAGAGGAAAGGAAGCATAGACTAGTGGGTGGGGCACAAGACTTTGTGTCAGAAACAGCTAGGCTCAAATACTGCCTTATGTACCTACTGGCTATGTGACTCTGAGCAAGTCACTGAATGAGTCTTTTCCTTTGTGTCCTCATCTATAAAATGAGGGAGTTGGACTCCATGTCCTTTTATGTTCCTATCCTACTTAAAATCTATGACCTTGTGACCCTATGAAATATTTTTCCATTCTAAAACCCCACAGTAAACATTCCTTCTGAAACCTATAATAACTTAAATACGCATGCAAGAATCATTGTTCCTTGGTCATGGTCATTGTCTTGCATTCTGAGTTGGTAGGTTATCCTATGGGGTGAAATTATAGCTTTTCCATATTGATCACATTTTTATTAATTGTCCAACAATATGAAATCACTGATATTCTCAAATGTGTTCTTTCTAACTGAAGGCTTCCAAACATCCATGAATTATATTTAAGTGATTTATGTCTAGTATCCATTTTTTCTTTTCTAATTTTTTATTAATTAATTTAGTTTTCAACATTCACTTCCACAAGATTTTGAGTTCCAAATTTTCTCCCCATATCTCCCCTCCCCTGCACCTCAACAGCATGCATTCTAAATACTCCTTCCCTCAATCTGTTCTCCCTTCTATCACTGCCCCCTTATCCCCTTCCCCTTAAATTTTCCTGCAGGGCAGGATCAATTTCTATACCCCATTGCCTGTATATCTTATTTCCCAGTTGTATGTAAAAACAATTTTTAACATTTGTTTTTAAAACCTTGAGCTACAAATTTTCTCCCTGTCTCCCTCCTCACCCACCCTCTTTAAAAAGGCAAGCAATTTGATATAAGTTATACATGTGTAGTTATGCAAAACACTTCCATAATAGTCATGTTGTGAAAGACTAAGTATATTTCCCTCCATCCTATCCTGCCCCATGTTTATTCTATTCTCTCCTTTGACCCTGTCCCTCCTCAAAAGTGTTTGCTTCTGATTACCCCCTCCCCAAATCTTCCCTCCCTTCTATCATCCCCCACTCACTTACCTCCTTTCCCCTTATTTTCCTGTACGGTAAGATATATTTCCATACCCAGTTGAGTGTGTATGGTATTCCCCTCCTTAAGCCAATTCTGATTAGAGTAAGATTCACTCATTCCCTCTCACCTCCCTCCTCTTCTCCTCCACTGTAAAAGCTTTTTCTTACCTCTTTTATGTGAGATAATTTACCCCATTCTACACCTCCCTTTCTCCTTCTCCCAGGACAATCCTGTTTCACCCCTTAATTTTATTTTTTTTAGATATCATCCTTACATATTCAATTAACCCCATGCCCTCTATCTTTACATACATACCACACACACACATATCTATACACACACATACACATATACATATATATATACATATGTGTGTATATACATAAGTATGTATGTGTGTATATGTGTATATGTGTATGTATATCTTTATTTATCTCTATCTACCTATCTATCTGTACATTCCCTCCAACTACCAAGTACTGAGAAAGATCTCATGAGTTACAAATATAATCTTTCCATGTAGGCATGTAAACAGTTCAACTTTAATGAGTCCCCTATGATTTCTCTTCCTGTCTACTTTTTCATGCTGTTCTTGAGTCTTATATTTTTTTTTTAATTTTTATTTTCTTATTAATTTATTTTGATTTATAAACAATCACATATGCTTTTGAGTTTAAAATTTTTCTCCCCCTTCCTCTCCACCACCCTCCCTAAGATGGTGCCCAATCTTATATAGGCTATATGCATACATTCTTATTAAACATACATTCAGATTAGTGATGTTGTAAGTAAAAATTAGAACCAATAGGAGGAACCACCAGAAAGAGAAACAAAACTCAACAGAAGAGAAAAAAAAGCAAATAGATGCTTCGATCTGCATTCAATTCCATAGTTCTTTCTTTGGATGTGATAGCATTTTCCATCATGAGGCCTCTGGAGATGTCTTAGATCCTTGTATTGCTCGGAAGGGTTAAGTTTATCAATATTAGTCATCTCACAACATGACTGTTATTGTATACAACATTCTCTTTGTTCTGCTCACTTCACTCAGCATCAGACCATACAAGTCTTTCCAGGTTTTTCTGAAGTCAGCCTGTTCATCATTTCTTATAGCACAATGGTATTCCATTACATTCATATGCCCCAACTTGCTCAGCCATTCCCCAATTGATGGGCATCCTCTCAATTTCCAATTCTTTGCCACCACAAAAAGAGCTGCTATGAATATTTTTGTACATGTGGGTCCTTTTCCCATTTGTTGATCTCTTTGGGATATAGCCCTAAAAGTGCTATTGCTGGATCAAAGGGTATGCACATTTTTGTAGCCCTTTGGGCATAGTTCCAAATTGTTCTCCAAAATGGTTGGATCATTTCACAACTCCACCAACAATGCATTAGTGTTCCAATTTTCCCACATTCTCCAACATTTATCATTTTCCTGTTTTGTCATTGGCCAATCTGATAGGTGTGATGTGGTACCTCAGAGTTGTTTTGATTTGCATTTCTCTAATCAATAATGATTTAGAGCATTTTTTCATATGACTATAGATGGCTTTAATTTCTTCATCTGAGAACTGTCTGTTCATATCCTTTGACCATTTATCAATTGGGGAATGGCTTGTGTTCTTATAAATTTGTCTTAATTCTCTATATATTTTAGAAATGAGGCCTTTATCAGAGAGACTGGTTGTAAAAATTCCCCAATTTTCTACCTTCCTTCTAATCTTAGTTGCATTGGCTTTGTTTGTGCAAAAACTTTTCAATTTAATGTAATCAAAATTATCCATTTTGCTTTTCATAATGTTCTCTATCTCCTGTTTGGTCATGAATTCTTCTGTTCTCCATAGATCTGATAGGTAAACTATTCCTTGTTCTCCCAGTTTCTTATAGTATCAGCCTTTATATCTAAGTCATGAACCCATTTTGACTTTATTTTGGTATATGGTGTGAGATTTGGGTCTATGCCTAGTTTCTGCCATACTCTTTTCCAGTTTTCCCAGCAGTTTTTTTCAAAGAGTGGGTTCTTATCCCAGAAGCTGGGGTCTTTGGGTTTATCAAATAATAGATTACTATAGTCATTGACTACTGTGTCTTGCATATTTAACCTATTCCACTGATCCACCACTCTATTTCTTAGCCAGTACCAAGCAGTTTTGATGATTGCTGCTTTATAATACAATTTAAGATCTGGAATTGCTAGGCCACCTTCCCCTGCATTTCTTTTCATTAGTTCCTTTGATATTCTGGACCTTTTGTTTCCAAATGAATCTTGTTATTATTTTTTCTAACTCTATAAAATAATTTTTGGTAGTTTGATTGGTATGGCACTGAATAAGTAAATTAGCTTAGGTAGGATTGTCATTTTTATTATATTAGCTCGGCCTACCCATGAGCAACTGATGTTTTTCCAATTATTTAGATCTGATTTTATTTGTGTGAAAAGTTTTTGTAATTGTGTTCATAGAGTTCCTGGGTTTGTTTGGAGGTAGACTCCTAAATATTTTATAATGTCTACAGTAAGTTTAAATGGATTTCTCTTTCTATCTCTTGCTGTTGGGCTTTGTTGGTAATATATAGAAATGCTGATGATTTATGTGGGTTTATTTTATAGCCTGCAACTTTGCTAAAGTTGTTTATTATTTCAAGTATTTTTACTTGATTCTCTAGGATTCTCTAAGTATATCATCATGTCATCTGCAAAGAGTGATAGCTTTGTTTCTTCTTTGCCTATTCTAACCTTCAATTTTTTTTCTTCTCTTATTGCTAAAGCTAAGGTTTCCAGTACAATATTGAATAACAGTGGTGATAATGGACATCCTTGTTTCACCCCTGATCTTATTGGAAATGCTTCTAGCCTGTCCCCATTACATATAATGCTTGCTGAAGGTTTTAGATAGATGCTATTTATTATTTTAAGGAAGACTCCATTTATACCTATGCTTTCTAGTGTTTTTAATAGGAATGGGTGTTGTATTTTTTCAAAAGCTTTTTCTGCATCTATTGAGATGATCATGTGGTTTCTGTTGGTTTTGGTGTTGATATGCTCAATTATGCTGATAGTTTTCCTAATATTGAACCAACCCTGCATTCCTGGTATAAATCCTACCTGGTCATAGTGTATTATTCTTGTGATAAGTTGCTGCAATCTATTTGCTAGTATTTTGTTTAAAATTTTTGCATCTATATTCATTAGAGAAATTGGTCTATAATTTTCTTTCTCTTTTGACTCTTCCTGGTTTAGGTATCAGCACCATATTTGTATCATAAAAAGAATTTGGTAAGACTCCTTCTTCACCTATTTTCCCAAATAGTCTATATAGTATTGGAATTAATTGTTCTTTAAATGTTTGATAGAATTCACATGTAAATCCATCTGGCCCTGGAGATTTTTTCCTAGGGAGTTCATCAATGGCTTGTTCAATTTCTTTTTCTGAGATGGGGTTATTTAAGTATTTTACTTCCTCTTCTGTTAATCTGGGCAATTTATATTTTTGTAAATATGTATCCATTTCACTAAGATTGTCAAATTTGTTGGCATATAGTTGGGCAAAATAATTCCTAATTATTGTTTTAATTTCCTCTTCCTTGGTGGTAGCTTCACCCTTTTCATTCTTGATACTAGTAATTTGGTTTCTTCTTTCTTTTTTTAATTAAATTAATCAAAAGTTTATCTATTTTATTGGTTTTTTCATAAAACCAGCTCTTAGTTTTATTTATTAGTTCAACAGTTTTCTTAATTTCAATTTTTTAATTTTTCCTTTGGTTTTCAATATTTCTAATTTGGTGTTTAGTTGAGGATTTTTAATTTGTTCTTTTTCTAGTTTTTTTAGTTGTATGCCCAATTCATTAATCTCCTCTTTTTCTATTTTATTTATGTAAGCATTTAGAGATATAAAACTTCCCCTAAGAACTGCTTTGCTGCATCCCATAAGTTTTGGTATGTTGTCTCATTATTGTCATTCTCTTGAATGAAATTATTGATTGTTTCTATGATTTGTTGTTTGACCCAATCATTTTTTAGGATTAGATTATTTAGTTTCCAATTATTTTTTAGTCTATCTTTCCATGGCCCTTTATTACATATAATTTTTATTGCATCATGATCTGAAAAGGATGCATTTAATATTTCTGCCTTCTTCTTTGGATTGTGAGGTTTTTATGCCCAGTACATGGTCAATTTTTGTGTATGTGCCATGTACCGCTGAGAAAAAAGTATATTCCTTTCTATCCCCATTCAGTTTTCTCCAGAAGTCTATCATACCTAACTTTTCTAATGTTCTATTCACCTCCTTAACTTCTTTCTTTATTTTGTGGTTAGATTTATCTAGTCAGAGAGGGGAGGTTCAGGTCCCCACTAGTATAGTTTTGCTGTCTATTTCTTCCTGTAACTCCCTGAATTTCTCCTCTAAGAATTTGGATGCTATACCATTTGGTGCATATATGTTTAGTAATGATATTACTTCATTGTCTATGGTGCCTTTTAGCAGGATGTAGTTTCCTTCCTTATCTCTTTTGATTAGATCTATTTTTGCTTTTGCTTTGTCTGAGATCAGGATTGCTACCCCTGCTTTTTTTACTTCAGCTGAAGCATAATATATTCTGCTCCAGCCTTTTACCTTTACCCTGTATGTGTCACTCTTTTTCAAATGTGTTTCCTGTAAACAACATATTGTAGGATTTTGGTTTTTAATCCATTCTGCAATCTTTCCTGTTTTATGGGAGAGTTCATCCCATTCACATTCACAGTTATGATTACTATCTGTGTCTTTTTCTCCATCCTTTCCCCCCATTTATGCTTTTCTTTCTCCTTTTCCTTTCCCCCTTCACTAGTGTTTTGCTTTTGACCACACCTCCTTCAGTCCCTCCTCCCTTTTATTATCCCTTTCCCTTTTCTTCCCCTTTACCTTACTGCTCTTCCCTCCCTTCTTCCCCCTCCCTTTTCTTTCCCCTTTTCCCTCCTACTGCCTATAGGGCAAGTTAGATTTCTATACCTAACTGATTATGTTATCCCTTCTTGAGCCAAATCTGATGAGAGTAAGGTTCAAACAATGCTCCCCCCTCCCTTCTTTCCCTCTGCTGTAATAGGATTTTGTGTCTTTTCCTGTAATGTAATTTACCCTTGTCTGCCTCCTCCTTTCTCAGTACATTTTCTAAGATCAGATTAATCCACTTATTTGGATCCATTTAACCCACTTGATTAGATTTTTTTTATCATTACATCAAAGTCAACTAATATCCACCCTCTTTATGTATACTCCTTTAACATGGTGTAATAACAATACAGTTCTCAAGTTGCAAGTTCATATTCCCTTGTAGGGATTAAACAGGCCCTTATTAACAACATATTGTATCTTTCTGTCCCATTTACCTTTTTAGTCTTCTTGAGTCTGTACTTGAAGATCAAATTTTTTGTTGAGCTCTGGTCTTTTTATCAGGAAGTTTGGAAGTCCCTATTTCATTGAATATCCATCTCCTCCCTTGAAAAATGATGCTCATTTTTGCTGGGTATTGATCCTTGGCTGCATTCCAAGCTCCTTTGCCTTAGAATATCATGTTCCATGCCCTGGTCTTTTAATGTAGAAGCTGCAAGGTCCTGTGTAATCCTGACTGTGGTTCCATGATATTTAAATTGTTTCTTTCTGGCTGCTTGCAGCACCTTCTCTTTCATCTGGTAATTTTGGAATTTTGCTATTATATTCCTTGGCGTTTGTCAATTTGGGATCTCTTTCAGGTGGTGATGGTGGATTCTTTCTATGGTTATTTTCCTTCTGGTTCTAGGACTTCAGGGCAGTTTTCCTTTATGATTTCCTGAAAGATACTGTCCAGGCTTTTTTTTCATCATGATTTTCAGGTAGTCCAATAATTTTTAAATTGTCTCTCCTGATCGATTTTCCAGGTGTTGTTTTAATGAGGTATTTTACTTTTCATCTATTTTTTCATTTTTTTGTTTCTGTTTGACTGATTCTTGCTCTCTCATAGAGACATTAGTTTCCATTTGTCCAATTCTAGTTTTTAACAGATTGTTTTCTTCTGTTAGTTTTTGTACTTCCTTCTTCAATTGGCCAATTTTTTTTAGGGATTTTCTTGTTTTCTTCAGTTTTTTTTTCCAATTGGCCAATTGTATTTTTTAAAGACTCCTCTACCTCTCTCATTTGACTTTTAAAATCCTTCTTGAGCTCTTCTAAGTAGGCTTTTTGGGCTTCAGAGCAGTTCATATTCCCTTTTGAGTTTGCAGATGTGGGTTTGTTGACAATGTTGTCCTCTTCAGAATTTCTGCCTTGATCTTCACTCTTCTCATAATATGAATCTATTGTATGTTTCTTTTTACTCATGGTGTTTCTTTATTCCCTGGCCTTTAAAGAGACTGAGCTCTCCTGCTGGGGAGCAGAGGGCACTGACCCAAGCTTCTTGTATCGGGAGCCTAAGTCTTGGTCACTGTGTCCTGGGACCTTCGATGTTGGCAAATGGAGACTGTAGGGTTCTGGTAGCTTACTTGATGTTGGACTGGAATCAGCAAGGCTGGAACTCTATGGCAAGTCTAGGTTGTCTGCTTTTCCCTTCCTTTAGCTTTCTTCAGCTCATTTCAGATGGATATTGCAGGGTATTTATCTTCCTGGGGCTTATTTTTGCTGAGGCCCTTGGAGACCCATTTGCTACAGAATGCTGAGGTACCTGGTGGGTTTCTGATCTGGTTTTCATTGGTTGCCCTGTCATCACTGAGGTACTTGGAGGTCCAGGTATTGGCATTTGCCTGCTCCACCACCACCAGGGTTTGAGGATCTCCTCCTGGTTGGCAATGGGAGGATGTAGAGTTATGGCAGCTTAGCTGGTGTTGGACTGGAATCAGCAAGGCTGGAACTTTTGGGCAACTCTAGGTTGCTTTCTCCAGCTCCTTTCAGATAAATGTTACAGGGTGTTTATCCACCTGGGGCCCTTTTTAGTGCTGCTTCCCTTATTTTTGCTGAGGCACTGGGAGATCTGTTTGCTGTAGAATGCCAAGGCAACAGGATCTCCTCCTGGTGTGCTAAAATGGAGCTTTCTGCTAGCTGGCTGGAATGCCTCCCATTCTGTACTGCTCCTCTTCCCCCAGGGCAAGAGGGGCCTTTCCAGTTAATCCCTCAAGCTACATGGGCTATTGCATTGCTGCTCCCTGTCTTTCTTCGGGTTCAGCTGTTCCAGGGCTTTTGCATGGGCAATATTTTCTGGGCTTTCAGAGGTTGATAGGCGAGGGTGAGAGTGACTACCTTTTTACTCCACCATCTTGGTTCCTGGAATTGGAAGTCTTGAGTCTTGTATTTGAAAGTCAAATTTTCTATTCAGCTCTGGTCTTTTCATTAAGAATGCTTGAAAGTCCTCTATTTCATTGAATATCAATTTTTTCCCCCTGAACGATTATACTCAGTTTGCTGGTTAGGTGATTCTTGGTTTTCATCCTAGATCCTTTGACCTCTGGAATATCATATTCCAAGTCCTCTGATCCCTTAATGTAGAAACTGCTGAATATTGTGTTATCATGCTTGTGTTCCCACAATACTTGAATTGTTTCTTTCTGGCTGCTTGCGATATTTTCTCCTTGACCTGGAGACTCTGGAATTTGGCTGTAATATTCCTAGGATTTTTCCTTTGGGGATCTCTTTCAGGAGGTGATCAGTAAGATTCTTTCAATTTCTCTTTTACCCTCTGGTTCTAGAATATCAGGGCAGTTTTCCTTCATAATTTTGTGAAAGATGATGTCTAAGCTCTTATTTTTGATTATGGTTTTCAAGTAGTCAAATAATTTTTAAATTATCTCTCCTGGATTGGTTTTTGAGGTCAGTTGTTTTTCCAATGACATATTTGACGTTGTCTTCTATTTTTTCAGTCTTTTGGGTTTGTTTTATAATTCCTTGGTTTCTCACAGAGTCATTAGCTTCACTTTTCTCCACTTTAACTTATAAGGAATTATTTTTCTCAGTGAGATTTTGGACTTCCTTTTCCATTTGGCCAGTTCTGTCTTTTAAGACATTCTTTTCCTCATTGGTTTTTGGACTTCTTTTGCCATTTGGGTTAGGCTATTTTTTAAGGTTTTTTTTTCAGTATTTTTTGGGTCTCCTTTAGTAAGCTGTTGACTTGTTTTTCATGATTTTCTTTCATCACTTTCATTTATTTTCCCAGTTTTTCCCTCTACTTCTCTTACTTGCTTCTCAAAATCCTTTTTACACTCTTCCATGGTCTGGGACCTGGGTTTTGTGCAGCTGTTTTCAGAGATACTTCTAGGGACCTGTAAATTTTCAGTTCTTCCAAGGTGTATGATTAGGGGCAAAGTGTTTACTCCAAGGTGTTTACTCCTGCCCTGTGTTCTTGCCTATGAGTGACCACAAGCACTCTTTTCTGCCTTGGAACTGTGAGGAGTATTTTCTCTGAACCACCAGTATAAGCTCCACCATGCCAGCACTCCTCCTTGCCTCAGCACTGCCACCCAGAACTGTGACCCAGTCCTAGCATGGGCAAAGCAAGAGAATGCTGCACCAGCAAAGAGTTCCCTGCAATCCTCCTCTGATCTTCCACTCAATTCCCCCTCTCTCTGTGGGCCAGAAGCTAGCACTGTGACACAGACTCTTTCTCACTGTGGTCACAGACTTTTCCTACGAACATTCTAAATTGTCTTTGGAGTTGGTGGGTTAAGAATTCTGTAAACTGCTTCAGCTGCCCATGATTCAGTCATCTGAGGGCTGGTCCAGGTTTTTGGAGGCCTGTTTTGCCTGAGTGCCCATGCTGAACTGCGTTCCTCTCCCCGCCTGACATGATATACCTTTCAGATCAACCATCTAGGTTGTCTTGGCCTGGAAATTTGTTTCAGTCTCTCTTTTTGTGGGTTCTGCTGCTTTAGAATTTGTTTAGAGCCATTTTTCATAGGATTTTGGAAGGGTTTGGGGGAGAGCTCAAGCAAGTCACTGGTTTTACTCTGCCATCTTGGCTCTGCCCTCTCCAGTATGAATTCTTTTACATATGTTAAGCTGTTCCCCCACTAGCAAAGCTTTCCCATATTTATTATATTCAATGGGCTTCTCTTCTAGTATGAATCATATTGTATTTTTTTAAGGTGTGCCTCTAGCAAACCTTTACCCCACAATCAATGCACTCATAAAGCTTCTCTCCCATATGAAATTTTTGGTGACAAAAAGGGTATTTTGTCAGTGAACTTTTTCCCACAGTCAATACATTTATGATATTTATCCAGTGTGAATTTTCTTGTATTTCTTGAGGCATATCTTCCAATTGAAGGCCTTCCCACATTCATTACATATTTATGATTTCTCTCCTGTATGAATTCTTTCATGCTGAATAAGGATACAATTGTCAATGAAAGCTTTCCCTCAGTGGTTACATTTATATGATTTTTTCTCCAGTATCAAATCTTTGATGTTTATTAAGGTTTCCAAATGGTCTGAAATCTTTCCCACATACATTACATTCAAAGGGTTTCTCCTCAGTGTGGATTCTGTGGTGCTCATTAAGGTGTTTATATTGGCTGAAAACTTTCCCACATTCATTACATGTAAAGGGTTTCTCTCCAGTATGAATTCTTTAAAGTTGATCAAGGTGTCCTTTATAGCTGAAACCTTTCTTCCATTGATTACACTCATAGGCTTTTCTCCAGTATGGATTATTTGGTGTTTAACCAGGGATAAATCAATGCTGAAAGCTTTTCTACAGTCATTACACACATAGGGTTTCTCTGCAGTATGAATTCTCTGATGTTGAATAAGATGTGCTTAATGCCTGTAGGCTTTTGCACATTCATTACATTTAAAAGGTTTCTCTCCTGGATGAATTCTCTGATGTACAATAAAACACGGGCTATCGCTGAAAGTTTTCCCAGATTGACTGCATGTGCAGTGTTTCTCTCCATTGTGTAATCTATGATACTGAAAAGAGTCTGAGTGGTAAATGACAGACTTCTTACATTTATAGTCACAAATTTTCTTCCCTGAGGAGTTCTTATCATAGCCAATTATGTCTGATAACTGAAGCTCTTTCCAAGTATATCATGTTGATAATGGTACTCCACTCGTATAGTAGTTCTTTGTTTGGGAACAAGGGTTGACCCTAACTTGAACCTTCTCTCAAAAGCATTCTGTTCACAAACATCCAACTCATTAGAAGTTGTTCAGTGAGTGTAATTTGCCAGGACCTTCTTTCCTCATTCCCCTTATGACCTTTCAACCAGACATGAAAATCTCAAGCTTCACAAAATTTGGAATTCCAGATTGGATTCTTTGAGAGTCCTTAGCTGATGGTCCCATGAAAATACCATGATTTACAGATGACTGACTCCTTGATTTCATATCTTGTATTATGAATAAAGTAATCTTGATAAATGCCTCTCAGGGCTTCTCTCTCTCTGCTATCCTTAGTGTTTCTCCTCTCTCCAACTGGGAGATCACATGAGGTTTGATGAGTAATAGTCTTCAAAGGGAGACCTAATTCTGATAGTTCTCCAACAATACATCCCTATACAGGTCCTTCTGAGCTGGCACAAAATGACCTGATTCTTCCCTGGTGAAATCCACATCCACATCCTGGAATATGATCAGTTCCATAGACCCAGCCATCAGAAGCCCAGAAGTCATTTTCTCCTTCTCTTTGTTGGGAAAGGCAGAATATGGTAAACCTCTCTCCTTGCACCTCAGGCCCCACTCCTCCACTTCGCAGCTCTGGACCCACTTTGACCCAGGCTACTCCTCCTGCACCTGCCTCTGCTGCTTTGTGACCAGGGTCACCTCCAGACCTGCTAGATTGTGGCAAGTGCAATGCCTGGTTGCCTGGATCACACATGCATTTGGGCACCTATGTATGCTGCATTCAGAGAGAGAGAGAGAAAGAGAGAGAGAGAGAGAGAGAGAGAGAGAGAGAGAGAGAGAGAGAGAGAGAGAGAGAGAGAGAGTTGTCAACTGGTCTTCCATATGACATATACCAAGAGATATTTTATTTTAAAGAAATATGTGCTATTCTTATTGTGGTCATTAAAAAAAAATACCATACAGTTCTTTCTTTTCACTTCAACTTTCTATGGCATCTGTACTTGAACAGTAAACCGAATTTATTTGAATTTTAAATTTTTAATTTCATTTTATTTGAATATTATCATAACAGTCAAGAAGGTACATGTCTTTCCATCAAAAATAACGAGGTAATAGTGAAAGTGTAATGATGACTTTCTGGAAGACAAGTGGGAT